>NW_027283364.1:0-21802 GCF_046629955.1 Centroberyx affinis | reverse complement strand
TTAATTCAAATTCCTTCAGGAAACACCAACAGACCACACAGAGTATGTTTATATGCACGCAGTATTCCAGAAACTAACTCGCATCCTGCTCAAGGCCATTTCAGGATAAGCTGTTTGGATCTATATACATATCCCCATCCTCCATACATGAATGAGCAGAAAATACCAGTTATTATCATGGGAATAATATGGCACAAACCACAAAAGTGAACAGCAAAAAGGGATTTAGACTTTAAAAACCTCAGTATGTCGGTTATCACAATATTCCAGAGATCATATCTGGGTTTCTCAGTGGCGATGTAAGTTTATCAGGGTTTTTTCCCCAATGGATTAAAGTGTTGGCATATGTGTTGTGTTGCTTTACTGTTTAAAATTCTATGTTATCTTTACGTGTAAACGTATTTGTTTACAGAGCGGTGAAGCCACCTGACACAGAGGGAACACACTGAGGACAAACTGTGAACTTGGTGTGAAAGTGTGAATCTCCTTGTTCATTTTTAAGGAATGAGAAGAGCCTCTTGTCAGCGAAGCTAGGAGCGCACACACACACACACACACACACACACAGATCTTGAATGGAGCTGAAACTTCAGAGACCCCCTATGGAGCTCATCATCTTTCTGTGTGAGTGTGTGTGTGTGTGTGTGCGTGTGTGTGTGTGTGTTGCATGCATAAATTTACTGCCTTGACCATGAAAGGACTTTACCACTTACCCAACAACTTGTAAGAACTCAACTGAAACGATTCGTTACCGTAAGTGGTGTGCGTGTGTGTGTGTGTGTAGGTGTAGGTGTGTGTGTGTGTGTGTGCAAGGCCAGGGCCATAGGTTTCATACGAAGCAGCTCATCATCTTTCTAAAGCTCTGTCTGGACAAAGATTGCCATTATCTCACTCTGTCTTTCTCTCTCTCTAACACACACACACACACACACACACACACACAAATCAAACTATTGTAATGAAGGTCATCTTTCGTGTGTATGTCTATTGAAACCCATTATTATCTCTCTATGTGATTCTCTCCTTTTCTCCCTCTGTCATTTTCTCTTCATTTCTTATTCTTACATGTTGTTTTTTCCACTTAGTTTTTGTCTCCCTTCTCTGCTTTCCCTCTCTTCTCTTCTTTCTCTCATTCTCTGTATCCCTCCCTCCCTCGCTACCCCCCCCCCCCCACCTCCTCCCACTCTCCTCTCCTTTCAGTCTAGCCATCATCCCTGTCATTCAGAAGCACAATGCCACTCTGCTTGTTTCTGTAATAGGAAAGTCCATTATCTGACCGTTTCTGTTCAACAAGGTACTCCAGTCATACATCTTCCTCTCCTCTCCTTCCCCTCATGCAGAAAGAGGAATGGATGGAGGGATGATTAGAGGGAGGGAGAGAGAGGCAATGGGCAAGGACAGTTGAGGGTAGAGAGAGGGTGAAATAGGGAGAAATAGACAGAGCAAGATGGAGAGAGAGGGGGGACTTAAAACTAAAATAAAGAGGGGTGGATGGGTGTAAGAATCACCCAGAGAGAATGAGAGTGAGAGTTCATCCATCTATCCGTCTTTCAGTCCGTTTCATCAGTTGATCGGCCCTATCAGTCAGATCGAAGGAGACTCGATCCGTCTATCTGGCCGTCTCAATACCCCCGCTGCAACCTGATTAGCTTTTCATCACCAGTGCCTCCCTCTACACTTGAATTTTTTTTTTCATTGTAGCCCTTATTTAACCAGGCAAGTTGCCTAAGATAATATCTTTATTTAAAGCAACAGCCCGGGGGATATTAGTCGCAGGGGAGAGGGAGGGTCAGACACGCACACACACACACACACACTCACAGATACACCTGGGGACAGGCTGAGCCTCTGTTGGAGTTAAGTGGCCTTGCTCATGGGCACTCTGGATACCATTGTTTCCCCAGCAAGTACTGGGAGATTCAGTATCAATAAAAATCAACTATATTTTCAGAAAAAAAAAAAAAGGATTTATTAAAAAACGTCTTCCCTTAAAAGATCCTATGTTCATATAACTTACAACAGTGATAACACTTTTTGTTTGTTTTTATTATTATTATTTTTTTATTTTATTTATTTTAGTTGACTTTATTATTATTATTATTATTATTATTATTTTCCTGTTAATTTTTGTACGTGGTTATTGCCGTTTGTCTTATGCTGATGTTGTTTTTCATATAATATATTTACTTATACATTTTCTGTTAAAAAAGAAAAATCAATAAACATATTGATTACAACAGTTATAACACTTATTATTATGTACTGTATATTATGAATTTATGTTATACAAATGTATGTCAGATGAAAAAGGTGTGTAGAGGTTATGTGGGTTTACCCTGTACTACATTCATACTTACAGTTCCATGTGCACATTTTAGCAAGAGTGGCCCCTTGTGAATGGACCCCCTGACCCTGGCAGGCAGCATGTACAGCTAACCTCCTGAAATGACTTTGTGGGATGAAAAAAACATGTTTTATTTAGGATCCCCATTGGCTGACATGGTAGAAACAAGGTAGTCTTCTTGGGGTCCACAAGAAACATACATCACAAAACAAGAACAAAGAAAATGAGATATCCATGTGCAATGGAAATGGATGATAAAGTGATGTCACAACATGGAAGTGGTATTTAGACCTTGTGAAACTAAAACTCTCCATTGAAACCAATGCAAATCTCTGTAACAGCAGTTATACCTAGTATTTTGTTCAGATCGACACGGCCCAGCTGGGAATTGCAGGTTATAGCTAAGTGATTAGCATGGAATCTATGTATGGAAATGCTATATAAGACTTTGTTTGGTCCCAGCCGGTCAGCATTGGTCTTAAAAATTTTAATGTCCAGTTTAGTATCATTGTAACTGAGTGCCAACAAGCCAGCCATCCAGGTGGTTAGCCAGTCATGTAGACAGCCAGTCAGCCAACTAGACAAAAATTTGGCCAGTGAGACAGCTATATAAATCTCTGTTCCCACACTAATATATTTTAAATTCAGTTTTGCCAACAGGTCTGTTAGTCAGTCACCCCCCCCAGTCAGTCAGCCAACGTTTTGGCCAGTCAGTCAGTGATCCTTACCTATGAATACTTTGGTGGATTTTAAATCAGACCGACCGACCGACCGACCGACCAACCGACCAGTCTGTCAGTGATCCTTAGCTATGAGTCTCTTGGTGGATTTTTTAATTCACAAATTTTAATTCAACAAATACACGCACTGAGCACTTTATTAGGAACACCATTCTAATACTGGGTAGGTATCAGCTTTCAGCTCAGTGTCAACCGGCTACCAAAGTGACATCCGCCTCAAGGTTTGATGTGTTGCATTCTGGGATGCTTTTCTGCTCTCCACAGTAGTAAAGAGGTTATCTGAGTTACTGTCGCCTTTCTGTCAGCTCCAACCAGTCTGGTCGTTCTCCTCTGACCTCTCTCATCAACAAGGCGTTTTCCGTCCGCAGAACTGCCGCTCACTGGATGTTTTTTGTTTTTTTGTGTAAACTCTAGAGACTTCTGACCGTGAACATCCCAGGAGAACAGCAGTTTCAGAAATACTCAAAGCAGCCCACCTGGCACCAACAGCCATGCCACGGTCAAAGTCACTGAGATCAAATTTTTTTGCCATTCTGATGTTTGATGTGAACATGAACTGAAGCTGCTGACCTGTATCTGCATGATCTTATGCACTGCACTGCTGCCACATGATTGTCTGATCGGATAATTTCATAACCTGTTCCTAATAAAGTGCTCGGTGAGTGTATGAGTGTATATCTCCCATTCACTTCTGCTAGCCAATTAGCACACAAAGCCAGCCAGCCACTCAGCCAGCCAGTGAATGAACAATAAAAGAAGTCATGAAATACACCTCACCCTAGACATAAAAGCGTCGTTTCCACAGTAATATATACTTAATTTCAGCCATTCAGTGAGTCATGGTGTCAGCCAGTCAGCCAGCCAGTTACTATACTGTAGCCAGCCAGCAAGTCAAGCTACAATACTGAGCTATGAGATATTCCTGGCCCTAGATGTTAAAACTTCATTCCCAGTGTAATATATTAGAAATTCAGCGGTTGGATAAATCAGTGCCACTGAATTCCATATTAATAATAATCACAGCACCCAGGGAGCCGAGAGTGACTTATGATTTTATAGATGGATTACGCTGCAGTTTATTGCTGTAAGTGAGCCGGCTGTGTATGTGTGTACGTGAGAGGGAGAGATTAAGTGTGTAAGAGAGAAAGAGGAATTGTGTGTGCGAGAGTGCGAATTTGTATGTGTGTCTATGTGTGTGTGTGTGTGTGTTTGCATCTGATAGAAAGTGGAATTGATTCTCCCACTGCACTGTAGCCCAAACATCTCAATAGACAAATCTCCGATGGGCAGATTCTGTGCACACACACACACACACACACACACACACACACACACACACACACACACAGATTTATATACGTTGATGGGAGCTTTACAATAGGCATCAGTTCACAGCAGCAGGTGTTGGAATGACACAAGATATACTGGGCTTCAATAACAGAGAGGGAGAGCAAGCCAGCCAGAGAGAGAGAGAGAGAGAGAGAGAGAGAGAGAGAGAAATGAAGACGGAGGAAATATATACTGGACTTCAATATCACTGCAGAGAGTGAATTAAAGACAGAGAGAGAGTGCAAGAGACAGATAGACAAACCGGTAGGTGAGTAGAAAGATGATTAAAACGAGAGATGGAGGGAGAGAAAAAGGAGAGATAGATAGTAAGATGTTTAAAAGGAATATAACAGGAGAGAAAATGAGAGATAGCAAAGTGATAGCAGGAATGAGAGAGAGAGAGAGAGAGAGAGAGAGAGAGAGAGAGAGAGAGAGATAGGGGACAGAGGAGACTACAGAGATGATAGTGAAGACAGGAAAGGTTAAGTATGATGACAGAGAATTGATCCAAGTTCTTGAAGAATGGCAGGAACAGTGAGTTTAGCCTGGCTGCTTGGCTCGATGTACTTTCTCTCTCAGTCTAACAAAGAAGTTCTCAAACCTTTTCCTATCACGGACCCCCGAATAGACACGCACTAGGCCATGGACCGCCATTCACTAACTTTTTGTCCCTATATGCAATGCAGTGTCACAAAATTTTGTGGAATGAGCACAAACTCTGAAACTCAGATTGCTTGTTGTGCACATGAATAATATGTGAAGATTTCCATTCTCCATCATGAAAGGATTATGTGACAATAGCACAAACTAGACATGCCATTTCCATGCGTTCATCACATGGAAAGGTAAGCTTACGGTTTAGATTAGATAAGTAAAACAACTTTGGTGAGGGTTAGGGTTAGGCTAGGGTTAGGTTTAGGCAACTATGTGGCTAGGTTTAGGGTTAGGGGTTAGGGTTTAGGGTAACATTTAAATTTACCTATAAACCTATGATTGGAATAGTCATTCTTATACATTCTCTGACCAGGATCATTTCTAGTGTATGGCATTATAGTGTTATTTTTGTAAGAGTAGTCATTTTTTTTCCAAACGGTGGATGGTGGTCTGATTTTTGAGGGAGGAAAAGACATTTTGATTGTGA
Organism: Centroberyx affinis; assembly: GCF_046629955.1. Classification (NCBI taxonomy): domain Eukaryota; kingdom Metazoa; phylum Chordata; class Actinopteri; order Beryciformes; family Berycidae; genus Centroberyx; species Centroberyx affinis. Next base: position 16,248 of record NW_027283364.1, on the reverse strand, counting down.
ATATTATGGATACTTATCATTTTAGACAATTTGCAGAATGGGTTTTACACGTCACTTTACTGTAGCTTGAAACAAAAATTTGTTTGGAGGCAAAATAATTCAACGTTATCTGAAAGGAATTAGGAATGAGTATTCCCAGATTATTGATTGCAAGGATGCAATCAGTAATCTGTGTAATTAACTATTGACAGAAAGCCTTTTCACTTGACAATAATGACACAAGTAACCTTTTTTGGCCTAACTGACAGATGCAGTTAAATTGAAACCTCGGTGACAGTATTGAATATGAGGAACAGAATGTGAAGGATTGTATTGATTGTTTTCAAAGAAATGTCTCAATCAGTGTCCAACATGTCTGCTGGTCAATAGGTCACAGAGATCAATGGATTGACATCAGTGATGAGCCCACACATTGTTACATAGAAAAAATTGACATATCTTAAATGTTACATGTAGCATTTTTGAACATCAATATATCATTGTCAAAATAATTGTGTGATGTTTATTCATGTTAAAATAGCAATAAAGTTCACATTGCACCTTTAGATAGCGTTTTATCACAAATTTAAATATATCCTGCACACACACACACACACACAGAGGCTAAAAAAGCCAACATAGCAGTATTATTCACGTTACAGCATTAAGCACTTACAACAGCCTTGAGAGAGAAGAGAGGGAGAGAGAACGAGAGGGTCTGATTCATGTTCATGCTGCCAGCTTTCTCTGCCAGCTTCTCAAATACTAGTTGAGTCTTTTTGCACTGCTGGTGTGAACTTGGCTCTCGGTATCCGCGTTTGCATGTGTGTGTATGTGTGTGTGTGCGTGTGTGTGTGTGTGTGTGTGTAGGCAGTGAATCACAGGCTTTTGTGTGGGGATGACAGTTTGGGAGCTTAGCAAGTTGTAGGAAGAGGAGGAGAGGAAAGGACAGGAGAGAAGAGAGGAGAAAATTGGAGAGGGGAGGAGAAGAGAAAGCCTCAGGACACACAAGGAGCAATATCTTTCCCTCTCGCTCTCCCACACACACACACACACACACACACATACCAGCATAGTCAGTCCCAGTAGACAGTCTCCAGAGGAGATAAGGCTGAAAGACAGACAGGGGTCACACTCTATTAGCTAGCCATAGGGACTGTGTGTGTGGGGTGTGTGTGTGTGTGTGTGTGTGTGTGTGTGTGTGTGTGTGTGTGTGTGTGTGTGTGTGTGTGTGTGTGTGTGTAGGGGTGTGTCTGTATGGCGATTGGAGGGATGGCTTGCTGCTTTGTAGACAATATTTGGTGTCACCAGACTTTTTAGAATGGAATAGAATAAAACAGAAAATAATATAATGTTGGCACCTGCTTTTGTAGAATAGAATAGAATAGAATGTTGGCACCTGCTTTTGTAGAATAGAATATAATAGAATGTTGGCACCTGCTTTTGTAGAATAGAATAGAATGTTGGCACCTGACTTTGTAGAATAGAATAGAATAGAATAGAATGTTGGCACCTGCTTTTGTAGAATAGAATAGAATGTTGGCACCTGACTTTGTAGAATAGAATAGAATAGAATCAAATAGAATAGAATGTTGGCACCTGACTTTGTAGAATATAATGTAATATAACATAATACAATACACTGTAATATAATAGAAACAAAAATAATTTTGCCGGACTCTGTAAAATAGAATAGAATAGAACAGCATGCTGTCACCCAAGTGTGTATTCTACATTGTAGAATTGCGTCTCTCCTCATAAATATTTACAGCACTTTAACTGGGAATGAACAATGATCAAAGGAAATGAATGAATGTAACGAAATAATTAAATGTAATGAAATGAATGTAACTGTTGTCCTGTAATTAGTAAATTAGTAAAAAGTGAATTTCCACCAGGATTTATTAAAATATGATAAGTGAAAGGTTAGCATTGTCCAAAGCTGTTGTATAAGAAAGTAATGAAATTCCACTGATCTCCACCAACACTTCCTTCCTCTGGCTCTCTGTTCTCTCCGGTACAAAGCCTTGGCAGCCACTATAGATCTTAAACTATATCTACTGTACTTCAAACAACATGTGGCCCTCTCTCCTCTGGGCCGATTACTTAAGATTCAATCCCTCTCTCAAAGAGCCTCATTTATACTCTTGGAGTAGATGTTCTCTGCAGGATAGCGACTTATGTAATATCTGAACCGTTTGACTTTTAATGCCTTTACTTAATCTTGCAGGCTTTAAACATATTTTACCAATTCAGAGGATCTGATGTAACTATCCTTGGTGCCATAATAAGGTGAGCAGCTATGTTAAAAGACTGGCTTTGATATAAGAGGTAAAGGGGGATGTGTGAGGAATAGAATAATAAACAATAAGGTTTAATAAAAAGAGGTGGCGGTGGCCCAGAGGTTGGAGAAGCTTCTGACTGGAAGATCGGCGGTTTGAATCCCGACTGGCTGAGAAAATGTGGATGGGGAATGAGAATGAGTTCCTTCATCCACCATCATTGACGAGCCCTTGAGCAAGGCACAGTATTGCTGAAAAAAAAAACATGCTCAGTCAACTTTCAATGAATAAAGGAAGGCACAGTTATAGCAAAATACTTGAATAAAAATGCCTTCTTGTATGACATTTTAGAGACAAATTTGAGGACAGCTTTTCATAACATCATTATCTATTTGCATAAGTCTGTGATGATATAGTCAGATCATTAAAGTCACACTGAAATGAAAAATTATTTTTTTCAGATTTGTAGCTGATTCTATTATAATATACACATATTTGACAATTTCTGTCCACAAAATGAAAAAAAAAAAAAAAAAAGTGTTTTCTTGTGTTTTTATATCAAAATCTCATTACTTTTATTTCCGGCGGAACTGAAAATCTTTAGTGATGACATCGTCGCGTGCCAGGAGGCGACATAAAAATTCCAACCAATTAAACTGCCTTCTCTCCCTAATTGATGTCCGATTGGTTTACACTTTTGAATGATCCCTCACTGTGTTATGTCCTGCCTGTCCTGTCCTGTTTCAGCAAGAAATACGACATAAGGAGGCAAGGTGCTCCTAAAATGCCACTTCGTTGTGACTTTAATTATCGGTAAATAGAGATAAATATTTAAATTGGTGCTAAGAGTGGGTGTAGGGGGGACCAGTTAACGGGACAGCAGAATATATCAAGGTTTCTAAAGTTGTTGCATGCCGATAATAATTCAACCACACATCCTGGAGCCACTCAATAATTCACAAATAACACAGCTTCACTGACTTACCCCCCCTTCTCCTTTAATATCACATCCAGGCTTCTACAGGGAAAGTTCCATCAGATCCTGAGAGAGTAAAACTTTCTGATGGTTTACATTTATTTGACCTGCCAAATCTTATTCATTATACAGTCAATAAAGAAGAACTGGGAGAGCGAGAGCTGGAATTTGTCATTTTCTTCGCTAGCATCATAGTGGCGACCAAGGCTCCGTTATTTCCCAGGAGCCTTCTGTGTTTTCGAGTTCAATTTTAACAGGATTTTGATTCTCTCCAACAGGTTTATGGGGTCAGTGGGATACTGTGACACTGCAAATTCTAGCTTGTTGGAGAGAGAGAGAGAGGGAGAGAGAGAGAGAGAGCGAGTCATGTTCACAATAGGGTTCAACTGATATGGGTTTTTGAAGGCCATTACTGATATTTACAGACTGAAGTTGCTGATATATCACTGATATTTTGTTGTGATATTCAGAATCTTTAAATTTGACAATTTTCTTGTCAAGAAATAACAAGTAGCCTATTTAGTATAAAATTATACTACTACTATACAGTATATTTAATAGAAGGCCCATATCAACCCAATATATCACTCTAACCCTAGTTCACATCTCTCTTTTATTCTCTCTCTCTCTCTCTCTCTCTCTCTCTGGTGTGTGTTTAGCAGTGCTGTGTGTCTATCAAGGTTGCTTGATAGCACACGCACACACACACTGATGAGTGTGTGTGTGCGTGTGCGTGTGCGTGTGTGTGTGTGTGTGTGTGTGTGTGTGTGTGTGTGTGTGTGTGCGTGCGCGTACATTTGCCAAAGCTGCTTGATAGCCTGACTGGCGATAACATCAGCTTGCCTGTCTGTCAGAATCATGGTGGGTTAGCTTCTCTCTCTATTTCATTCACACACACACACACACACACACACACACACACACACACACACACAGTGTGTCGCACATACATGTACAAGGACACATTTACACACACGCTTAGCTCAGTCTATCACACACACACACACACACACACACACACACAAGTCATTGTAAGGATCCATTACTCATGTGTGTATATGTGTGTGTGTGTAACAGCCATTCTATTACATGCTTCAGCTTTTGACAGATTGGTTAGATGTGTGTGATTGATGATGAATGCATGTCTATCTATGTGCTCACGTGTTTGTGTGTGTTTGTGTGTTTGTGTGTGTTTGTGTGCGTGTGTGTTTGTGTGCGTATGTGTTTGTGTGTGTTTGTGTGTGCATGTGTGCGTGTGTGCGCATGTGTGCGTGTTTGTGTGTGTGTGTGTGTGTGTGTGTGTGTGTGTGTTAAATGATAGACAAGAAGTCTCTCAAGGTTAAATTGTTTTCAGTTTCTGATGTAAATAGGAAAACGCCACAGAAGCCCAGTGTGGACTCCATGCAGATATAATGATGATATAATGATGATATATTGTGCTGTATATTGAAGCTATATGTTTTGTCTGTGACCATTTTCCTGTGCACTAAGCAGACACAGCACAGACTGGAGACAACAGCAGGAGCTTAACGGTCAGAGAGTCAGGCTCGTGACCGAAACATCGCCGGTTCAATCCCCAGAATCACTGGGTGGGAAAAATGAATGAGTAATGCTCTCCGCACCTTGGACAACTACAGTCAAGGTAACTTTGAGCAAGGATCTAAACCTGCAGCGGTTCCAGTGCAGCTGCTCACTCACTGAGGCACAGGGGCCCCGACTCACAGGGTTAGGGTTAGAAATAGAAATTAAAATGATTTAAATCCGTTTTTTCTCAATGTAAATGGAATACATGTTCAATATAAGTGGTATAATTTGTTTGTCAGTGACCCATTGACAGTCCATTGAGTGGTTAGACTACATGCTACTGTTTTGGATGCTAACATTAAAGCTGCACTTGGAAATTTTGCACATTTTGCACAGTCCCAAATGGCAGCGAGAGGTAACTGTTTGAATTTTACCTCAATACCCAGAAATCATGTAATATGATATCAGTAAACTCCTTCGACCTAAATTTCTTCTCTCTCCTGTTTAGGAGAACATTTTGTATTTCACTCAAAGTTTTTGATTCATCACCTCTTGCCAGTGTCCATACCCGACTTCACAGTAATAATAATAATAATTTGAGCAAATAGCATGAATCTACGGTGTCTCTATTAGCGTAGCCGGGATACTTTTCACTATTGCAGCCCCACTTTGTGATTTAAGCTGTCAGGTGTCACTTTACATAAAAAATATTGCCTATTGACTTTAACTAGGCTAGTAAGGAAGGCAAACAAAATCAAAGTCCTTCTCAACTAAAGTGTAAGCATAACTATATTATATTGTAATGACATGTGGCTAATTAGTCAAAAAAATTAAGTTTAGTTTGAAAAGAAGCGCTAGGTCTGTCATGTTTTGACAATGAAAAACTCTTTAATTAACCTGGTATAATTAATCTTGTTTCTTCACATTTCACTAAGGAGCAAAAAAGTAGCCTTTAATCGACAAAAATAACGTTAGTTGATTGGAGTTATGTGGCAGTAGGCAGCATGCTGTTGTTGAGACACCTGGTTTCTCTGATTGGTCAAGATTTGTTGTTTTTTATTCTTTTGCATTGGTACATTTGCCTTAAGTAAAATGATGAGTTTCTGAGACAAGATTTGTTTCATGCTTGTTATACACTCGTGCTATTAGTAGTGAATGTGGCAGTAGATCTGTTTTTCTGGGAGCAATTGGTGGGAAACTGGAGGGCCTTCAAAAAGTTGATCCTCTGGGCCCATGACCACTCCGCTGCTTGCCAACTCTAGAAGACTGTGGTTTAACCCGGCCCTCCTGTCCTGTCCTGTATGTTTTTCCTTCTCTAATTGGCTTTTATTTGTTGTTACTTTGTCATATTTAAAGCGCTTTGTGTCTCTGTTTTGAAAAGGGCTATGCAAATAATGAATGTATATTAATGTATTGATGTGAAGTCGGGTGGTGCTGAAAAAGAGCTCAGCAAAAACCCAAAGGTTAATATTGTGTGTGTAGCAGAGCATGTGAACGGAGTGCAATCAAATGAAATTTGCTCCCCAAGCAGCAGCGCACACAAGCACTCCACTCTGTTACACTCCTCTCCTCTTTTACTACAAAGGTGTAGCCTATTAGAGAAGGATATTTGTTCAGTGGCTGTTCACTACTAATTTTAATGATTCCAGCATAAGTTTAATTAGGTCCCGCAATCAGTAAAGAATTTACCAGTTAGGCATGACTGCAAATTCCAATTAATTGGAGGCCTAAACAATATCCCAAATCCCTTTATAATTCTACAGGAAAAAAGGGACTAGCCAAAGTGTAACAGTGATTTAACAATAAATATGTTTAGTTCTTTAACAAATAATTATGTTTTCGGCCTTTAAAGGACAAATGTGCATGGATTATGGATGGAAACTAGCAACTTTACAATCTCTTGGCCTACATTGCCAATCAGAAATAGATATATCTATCACATTCAGAATCAAATCAATGCAGGAAGCATCACTTTGACTTAACGCAAAACAGCTTTATCATACATTTTCCTAATTTCACTATTATTAGACAACCCAGGAGGAAATGAAAGCTTACATGCTGGCCTGGGACTTCATCAAATCATCTAGATAAACTCGTTCAGAAGCATTACAAAAACTTGGCCAGATATCAAGTGGAGTCTCATGCTGAAACACAACAGTTTGTTGTAGCCATCAATAAATACACAGAATAACTGAGGTCAAGTCTTTCTCTGTCTCTGTTTTTCATGGATTTTTTGGAAGTCAGTATGAAACTCGGCACTTGGAAGCTGTTGAGGTGGAGATGGTGAGGTTCGGTCCCACATGTCCCTCGCTCAACATTAAATTAGCATAGCTCCACTTCACACTCCACTCCTCAGAGTCTCTGGGGTGCAGGGCTATTAGGATGAAATGTGGCTGCGGTCATTTCACTGTGTAACTTAATAGACACATCATTAGTATAAATGCGTTGATCTCTGTAACCTACTGAACTGGACAAATGTTGGACACTGACTGAGACCGTCATTGGAATACAAACGACTGATTGATGATTTTCTACATGAACATTATATTCACCTATGTGACCAAGATATCGATTGAACTTCTTGCATCTCAGTCTTGAGGTTGCTTGTGTCATTATCATCGATATAAATCAAGATGGGGGGCGTCACACATGTTCAGTGGACTAAGCTACACACCATGTAACACACACGTCTTGGGTTCAAATTCAGCCCAGGACCTTTGTCCCTCTCTCTCCCAATCTTTCCAGTCTCTCTCTACTGTGAACGTTGTAATAAAGGTGAAAATGCCCCCCAAAAATTGTCTTTTTCAAGTCTAAATATAGGGACAGTGAGCTTAAATTGGTCTTTTTAAAGCAAACTATTCTGACAGAGAGCCCAAGTTGGCCTTTTTAAAGTCTAAGTATTGCGACAATGAAGAAAAACTGGTCTTTTTAAAGCCTAGATCTTGTGACATGGAGCAAAATGTGGTCATTTTCAAGGCTAAGTATTGTGACAGTGAGCTTAAGTTGGTCTTTTGAAAGTGTAACTATTGCAACAGTGACCTTATGTTGGTCTTTTCTAAAACGCAGCTATTGTGACAGTGAGCTTAAGTTGGTCTTTGTTAAGCACACGCAGAGCCGTTTCTTGCTATACGCAGACTACGCAGCTGCGTAGGGCCCCCGCGGCCACTAGGGGGGCCACCGTATTTTTGTCCTCCTCGAATATAAATGGCCACTCTTGGTAACCAAGCCTCCTCATGTGGTGTTCAAAAATACATACATTATAAGCACATAATGGCAAAAATAAAATGCATTTATTGTATGCTAGATAGATCAAAAAGCAGCTATTCTTTCGAGAGCTCTTTGCCTTACAAGCAAACCAATTTCAAAGTCAGCATCAGATTCTCACGTATTGACGTACTACGTTGTTGATGGACTTCAGACAGATTACTATTCCAGTATCTCACCGATACTATGGCGTCCAAAAGGACGTATCCTTCGGGAAATGAAAAAAAAAAACAGAAGAAAGCAGAGGAAAAACAGTGCTTGCAGAGCAGAGGTAAGACATATCAATTAAATGTACAACCTGTTTTTATGGGCAATGTATTTCTACCAGTCAGCGATTGGTGTAAAGTTATCTGAACCACTGGATAGCTAACATTAGCTATGTAGGTTTACTACCTATAATACGAACCAGCTATCTATATCTAGCTAGCTTGCTAACCCTAGTAACACACATTTTGTTTTCAGAGCTGGCTAGGCTAGCTAACGTGATCTATGGTATCATGGTATTATTGAACCGCATCTGATCACATGTGCATACTCGTTTTATGGTCAGAATTATCGACACGGCTACCGTCTCTGCGCACCGTGAGGGGAGAACGGTAGGCGAACGTCCATTCAAACATCTGGCAATTTGTTTCTGCATTACTTATCGGCAAAAAACGCACATGGAAGTATGACGTGAGACTTTGTTATTAACTGATAGGGTGTTCTGGTAAATTTGGCATGTATATAATCATCCAAACAGCTCACATTTAATAAGGACCCTCATACGGGATTATGATTCCAAACACACGTTTCACAGCCTATTCAAGATCCCAAGGTTTCCAAATATACCAAATATGTCATGCTGAATTACAGGGAAATATGTATAAAATGATGCACAATAAATCTGAAAATCTCCAATGGCGCAGCCATAAAAAAATGGCGTTTTGGGTTTGAATATTTCACTCACTTCAATGATGCGTTGGAAGGAGCAGATACAGAATATGTAAGCCTATATAACATTGTCCCACAGTATGGAAAAGGTATTTTTAAAGCTACTTATGGGGAAATTTTTAAACTACAGTAACTATTGCAGACCTTTAATCTTGCAGCATTTAATCCTTAAAATGCACTAGTCACTAAAATTAGGCACTAGTGCTTATTTTCTAATGAATAATCACTATTCTTCCTGTTACTAGTCACTAATATAATTTTACCAACGAACAGGTTTTGGATTTCAACAGTATTACAATATGAGTAATAATTATGATCAAATATGTTCATTCACCTAGAAACTTTATGTGTCTGCAGGAGCACTTCTGAAATACTTTTGAGGGCCAGCCTCAGCACAGCCAGACCTCTCTGCTTGTCAGGGGACACCAGGTCCTTCATCATCTTCCTCAGCAGACCCACAAACACCAGATGCAAGTACCTCTTGACTGATTTGTGAAATTACTTTGCATAATATATGCTATATATTATTGGATTGTTATTTGTCATTTGCATTCATTGTTTATCCTGATGCAAGTGTCATTTTATAATACTTCATTTTATGTGTATTCTTATTCATAAGTTTATAATTTATTCAAAGCATTCTGTTTTTGAAAAAAAAAATAAAACATTTTATTTGTTCAGTATTTACAATTTGCATGTTTGTTTTGATTTTGATGTCTTACCAATGCAACTGAATTCCTGAAATTAAAAGTAAGTTTTTATGTGAAAAATGTAGCATTCGGTCTGATTTATATGAATATGGAATTTGTGTCGCAGATGCAGATTTGATGTGTATTCATGAGTGCTTGAAATAGCGGGGGGCTAGAAACAAGCTAGAAACGAGCACAAGCATTGTGACAGCGTGCCAAAGTCTGTCTTTTTAAACCTGAACTTAGCAAAAGTTGTTATTTTTTTTTTAAGTGCAAGCGTTGTGACAGTGAGCTGAAGTTGGTTGGTTTAAGGCTGAAGTATTGGGAAAGTGAGCAAAAGTTGGGGTTTTAAAGTTTAAGTATTGGGAAAGTGAAGGTAGAGTTGGTATGTTTGGTTAAAGTGTCATTCAGTCATTCAAAAAGACAGCCAGCCAAGAAACAAGCAATCCACTCAAATAAGTATCCTAGATAATGACACTGTGGGCCCTATCTTACACCCGGCGCAAAGCGCAGCACAAGTGTCATTGCTAGTTTGCTAGTGTCATTTTCACGCCCAGCGCCCACGTTTCACGCCCCATCTTACCTTCACCCGACGCACACACACATCGCCATCGCGCACGAGCAGATCCGTTTCCTCAGCAGAAAACCGTTCGTTTCTCCAACTTGCCGAATCCGCCATTTAAATAGCAATGCGCCAAGGTGCAAGCGCACGTGGCTCTTAAAGGGAATGGGAGATGACACTCTGATTGGTTGAGTTCATGTTACTCCCAAAACACACCTATGATTAATTAAGGGACTTAGTACAACCCCTTTGCGCCTTGCGCCTTACTTTGCGCCCACATTGTGCGTCGTTTAACTAGCAATTTGGATTTGGACACGTCCTAAATGCACTTGTGCCATGCGCTTTAGACCAGTGTTTCCCAACCCAGTCCTCAAGGACCCCTTTTCCTGCAAGTATTGGTTCCAGCTCTACTCTTGCACACCTGATCCAGTTAAGGTCTTAATGCTGATTGGTAGAGACAGATCTACCTGAACAGAGCAGCATGAAAGTGTGTAGGCCCCAGTGGGATCAGGTGTGCAAGAGTAAAGATGGAATAAAAACTTGCAGGACAGGGGGTCCTTGAGGACTGGGTTGGGAACCACTGCTTTAGACCATGCGCCATGGATCATTTAAATAGGCCCTGTGTCTGAAATGCATTGCAGGCTATGAACAGTTCTGTTCTTTTCTCTCCCCATCCTTCCCTTTCACTCGTCTGTTTCTGTTCCTCCATATCTCTCTCTTCTCTAGATGACCCGCGATATTTCGCTCACCTCATAATTCCCCATTGCAATCCTTCATCTCTATTTCATCTCTCCTTATCTCTCTCTCTCTCCACCCTCTGTTTACTTTGTCCCCTCTCTCATTCTCTCCCGCTCTACTCTCTCTGTCTCTACCTCTCTCTCTTTCCCTCTCCATCCCTGTCTGTCTCTCCTCTTCTTTCTCTACCTGTCTGTCTCTCCTCTTCTATCTCTACCTGTCTGCCTCTCTTTCTCGCTACTCTGCCTCTTTACTCTTTTATCCCCTTCTTTTGTTTTCTCACTTTTGTGTGTGTCTCTCTCTCCCTGCCTCTCTTGCCAGTTCTTAGTGATGGTAGAGTGGTTTTGAGGAGCTCTTCTGAAATCCATCTTGTATCTTCTGCACTCTAAGAGGAAGATGGCTTCAAATGTGTTTTCTTTTCTAACAAGAAATTAGAAGGTAATTCTGATTCTGTTATTAAGTTATTTTATCTTGTATCCAGACTAATCAAGCTTATTTTAGGATTTTTTTTTTTTTGTGTGAAATCATCTTGCTGCACTGGAAGATAATTTTACTGGTTTCAACAAATTATATATTTTTTCAGGAAAATGTAACTTGTTTCAGGACGTTTACCTGGTAAAATTGAAATTGTCTTGGAGAAAGTTTCTTGTGTCAAGATTTTCTTCATTGGTTTATGATGATTTCTTGAAAGAAGTCATAATGCCATGTATCAAGTGCAAATTTATTGAAACTAGCAAGAGCAGTGAGATAATTTGACAAAAATAAAACAAAATAAGTTTGATTAGGTCTGGAAACAAGTTAAAATCTCTGAACAGCTTGTTATTTTTTCCAGTGCACAAGACTAGTCACTGACTGGCTTAGGTGTTTTTTCAAGCACCATTGCTATTGCCTAACTATTATAGATCTACTTATCTTCAGCAGTAGGGTGGTAGAGTGAGTAGGGAGGCCACGCTTCACCCAGAGGACCAGCTTCAGACTCCCATGTTGGTAAGCATCTGTCCTGCTGAAGTGTCCTGATACTGAAATCCCACCAGCTCCAGGAGTCGGTCCTACAGGTGCGCCTGCACTCTGACCTCGCTGTGGAGGCCAAAAGGAGAATTTCCTCAGGAGAAGCAATAACGTATCACATTATTATCTACTTATAACTGTAACTGAAAGCTGACATCCTCTCCCATGTGTAGAAAATGGTTTTTCACTCTGAGACTAAAGCCCTATTCGGACGGGATTAGTTCTACAGGGGGAGGTGGGGTAATGTAATCGTTACCGGAGCATGTCTGTAATTTTAGTCCCATTTGAATCTGCCATGTCAGTAGCTTTTATGAACTTCCCGTGCCGTAAAAATTCTGGCCTCCTTTACCTCCTGTAAGCTTACCAGTAAAAATAACGTTGGGTAAAACTAGTCCCATCCAAATTCACATTCCTGAGATTATTGTCAGCACCATTCCCGCCATTGCCAAGGTTCTTTTTTTGGACACTGTCATTTTTCTTCAACAAACAACAATCGAAACGTTGAGATCAGTTGCAACTTCGCTTCGCTCTTGCAGTTGTGCTGTATTGTTGTTGTTTGCGTACTTCAACCACATCAATTGCAAAAGTTACGTATGACACATTTTTGGTGTGATGTCAACATTTAAATGAAGTAGACACTCCTATATCTGACTGATTACAGGAGATCTCTTATCCTGTGTAAACTGGCCATTAACATTATAGATGTCTGGTGTTAAAAGTTACTTTATGCACATTGTCCTGAAAACTAATCCTGTTCGAAAATTGCTAATGAACTGTAGAAAATCAAAAACAACAGTAAAATTAACCAGTTTTTCTCCATCCCTAAAAAGCCCTAATGACGTGATTTCTCAGTTATTTCCCACAGGCTGTGTAGGTTGGGAGCTACAGTAATTATTAATGTGTGTGTGTGTGTGTAGCAAGCATTCAGTACAAAAGTATGGCTCCTAAGAAGGACTACATATGTATTTTCCTCACGCTGGGCAGGAAGGCACAAAGGGAGCTCTCCCATAACAACAAATCAACCTCTACAGTCAACTTTTCACACTTTGAGAAAAACCTTTGTTTTTAAATTATCGATCAAATGCCACAATGGCTTTGTTTATGTTTCATAGGGGCTAAGGTCTTTACACTTACTCAGCACATAAAAGACCTTGACAACTTCCGACGGAAGCAAAAAGTGAATAACAAACTGGGAGCTAGAAGGTTTTCACGTGGGTGTGGTAGGATGGATCAACCCTCCTGCTCTGTTTTCCCGTGAGAGAACACCTGAGCAGGTTTCTCCTTAAGCAGGCAGAACGGCTTCTCTCAGGGGATTGGCTCAATTTGTAACTGCCAGCTGCAGCACCAATGGTCTTCCAGGAATAGGCGGGACTTGCAGCAACGTTAGTTCACGATTGGCCGCTGACCGGCAACATCATCGAAATATTCATGGCCGGCTGTCTTTTCCTCACCGACAAAGCAGAAAACACACAACTGGGATTCTCAAGGGGACGAACATGCCATGTCATCAGATTTGGAAAGTATGTATATGTACTCAAGCACTGTATTTAATAATATATTTGATGTATTTGTACCTTCAGTGTTTCCATTGTACTGATTTTTTACTATTACTAAAATATACTCCAAAGCTTTCCTATCCTTTTTACTCCCCAACATTTACCTGCAGTAGTTATGATGAAAAAAAAAAAAAAAAAGCCAGAGTGTGGCCAAAACTCAGAAAATACCTAACAATTTATGAATGTCAAGTATCTGATGAGGACAGAACAGCTTCAATCCTCCACTGATTGCTGTTATACAAGTCCTTAGTTAGATACTGGACCTTTCTCAAGAAGAAAAGCCTCTAGTTCTTTGAGGGATGAAACAAGTGGAAACCTACTTTTCCGCTCCACCACTTCCCATAAAGCTTTAATGATGTTTAGATCTGGTGATTTGGGAGGCCATGGAAGGCATTTGACGTCATCCTGGTGTTCATAAAACCACTCCTGAGTTTTTTAGCAGTGCATATAAGAGCGTTATCATGGTGGAATATGGGGACATCATGGCCTCGTATTCCCCGGGCGTTATACGACCATGCAGAGCAATCATCCGATCTACTGACACCCGTGAAATGGCAGCCTGTACCGTTACAGATCCACCATCATGTTTAACAGTTGGCAGCTGACACTGTGGGGTGAAGGAAATGGTTTCCAAATGCCGTGAAGACTGGCTTTGTTGAAACTCACAACATACAGTTTCTGTTGAGACTGAGACACAGAGGTTTCGATTCCATTCTGCGGCATCTATCCCGTTAAGTGTCTTTCTGTTGCAGCTTGTGTTTGGTATATGTGGTCATGATTTTCCAGACTGTTACCTCCGCCACATTAAAACATTTTGCAGTTTTTGTGACCAACGCTCCTGCAATCAGGCATCAACTATTTAACGTCTTTGGAACCCTGTTAGTCGCTTCATGCTGCTTTGAAAACTCACATATAAAAGTGGGGATTTTCAGACTGACACATTCTGCTACCTGGCATTCAGCTTAATATGTCTGTACAGCTGCCTTTATAGTTATGATTAAGTGTTGTTGTTTGTTTTTATTGATGTGATGTACATGGATGTGATGTTGTGCTTTAATTGGTGAGACCAAAAACAATTTCCCTGCCTTGGTGGGACAATAATGTTCTATTCTATTCTATTCTATTCTTGTTTTTGTTAAAAGTCTTTTTTTCGTTTATTAACCGTGTATGTTAGAGTGTTTCATATGGGTATGCACAAGTATTTCATATATGTATGTGTGTGTGTGTGTGTGTGTGTGTGTGTGTGTGTGGTAACACTTTATATAAGGGTCACTAATTAAGTTAGGGTTAGGGTTAACTAATGTGTAATTTACTAATGGTGTTCATGTTAACTAAGGTATTAATTTATACATTATTTAATAGTTTATAAAGATGACTATTAAATCATGTATAAATTAATACCTTAGTTAACATGAAAACCATTAGTAAATGATTACCAGACACAGTAGTTAACTGTTAATTAAGGGTTAGTGCTTATTAAGCATTAACTAACCCTTAACTTAGTGACCCCTATTGTAAAGTGTTACCGTGTGTGTGTGTGTGTGTGTGTGTGTGTGTGAACATGTCGCAGGATGATGTAATCTAGTAGTGTCAAGATGTTTGGCACTTCTTTGTTTGTGCTCTCTTTGTGTATCGAGGCTGTACCCTCAGGTGACCCTCGCCCCGACAGGGAACAGGTGTTGCGACGGGTTAGAGAAGGAGATCGGGCTTTTAGTAGACAGCTGCAAGATGTCGGGGCGGCTGACTTCACACACACACACACACACACACCCACACACACACACACAACGTTCGCTATTCCCCGGAACAGGGTCGGTCATTTTCTACTTACTGCCGTGAGTGTCATGTGAGTGTGTATGTGTACCCTGATCTCCTGTCTGACCTCTGACCTGCGCTCTGCCGTTCTCCTGCCTCCCCGCCTCACTGCCATTGCTGCTACATCCATGCTGAACAGGAGAAGACCCGCTCCAACTCAACTAGAACGCCATCCGTCGCCATCCGTAGCCCGACCCACCGCTCTCACCCCTGCCTTGAAGGGATGTTAATCCATTTTAATTTGGGCAAGGTGTGTGTGTGTGAGCTCCCATAACAAGTGAATGTGTTATTTATCCTGTGCATCTGTCTTCCTCTCCGGCGGCCGCGGCCCCCGGAGAGACGACCCGACTGAGACGCTTGGGAACACTTATCAATACCAACGGGTCTATAGACTTAATTTCCCAACTCCCCCTGGCAGAAGAACAACGTGCACCTCAAGTGTAATTTTAAACAATTTGCTATTTGTTTCTTCTTCCTATTTATCCATCTGTTTAGGCCTGTTTTTAAATCAATATTTTTTGTACTGATTTTACACTTGTAGTTCTGTACTCACTGTCTGTAGTAAACTGAGATCACTAGTGAATACATATGGGTAATTCCTGTGGGCATCTTACATCTAAAGTTTGTGTCTGCTTTGCTTGCTGGTGTTGAGCATTCACATTATTATAAGCCAAGAGTTTGGTTTTAAGAAATGATACATAAGGATTTGTATTCAATTAAGTTATTTTTTTATATAAGTGCCTGTTGTGATAATAGGGGAACCTGTGGTTTGATGTAATAATAATAATGAACTTTATTTATATAGCACCTTTCATATCATAAAATGCAGCTCAAAGTGCTTTACAAGAGAAACAATAAAAATCAATAAATAATGATAAAAACAATCCTAAGATATAAAAAGCATAAAACAAGTATAAGAAATATA
>NW_027283363.1:0-8501 GCF_046629955.1 Centroberyx affinis | reverse complement strand
CTCATTGGCACTGACAGCGATGATAACAGGAGGATTTCTGACCATTTCTTAACAAAAACACAAATGAAAATAAGGTTTATCACACCAGTTCAACATTAATGATATTGTGGAAAATATCTTTTCAGGTATTATTTCACTGAATTCCTTCTTCAAGACAACGAAAGCTGCAGCAAGACAAACATAAAGCAATACATAGGCTACGTTAAAATACAATAAATGTCATAAAATAAAGTGCAAACTAACACAATGTAATCAAAAGACAGTAAAATCATTTGCTATAATAAAATGGAAGAGTTTAACTTCCTGTCACATGCTCCACCTCAGCAATAAACTTTTTTGATATTGCAGCTATGATTTTGTGTGACGTCAGACAGATTTTAGATCTAGGCTACACTCTCATTCTCGCTGTTATTGAATTTGAAAGCGATTTTTCCTCCTCCATGCATTACATCTCTGTGTGCTGGTCTGCTGTTTAGTTCACTGTAGTTGATGTGGTTAATGTCTCCATCTTGTGGACACACAGTAGAACTACATCACCTGATCTGTGATTTCTCTGCCTCAGACTTGATTTCTGGCCACAGGTTAGACTGCTTTGGTGTCAGACTGATGTTTCTAGACTTTGATAGTGAAGTTAAGAGGATGTGACAGCAGCCTCAGATCAAATGAACACAGAAACCCAGAACTGACGAAGGAGAATAAGCAGTGTCTTCTCTGTCAGTGTTTCCCCTACAGAAGAAGGTAGAAAGTCTGTGACTTATCTGGATGTGAATTCATCAGGCAAACATCTTCTGAGGTAAAATCTATTTTTATTTCTGAAGGAAAACAAAAACAAAAGTGCAAACCATAAACAGGGTGACTACAGTGTCTGTAAACCTGAAGAGTAAAATTTGAAATGCTTTAAGACATTTTAAAGCCAGGTCAAAAAGTTCAGTGCATTGTGTATTTGGCATTTTACTGTCAGGAATGATCACAACACAAGAAGTATTATATCCTGTAATGGAAACCTTGTTGTAATGAATCAGTCCAGCTAACAGCTAAAACCACTCTGTCTGGGGAACATGACAGCCAGACCAAAGCTAAGAGGTAAGATGAGGATGTCTAACTGTTCATGACTGTTCTCCATCTCAGAGCTCAGCAGTGAAATCATTACAGCATCATTATTCAGAGTAAAAGCTCTGTGTCTGTTGTGTTGAAGCCCAGTCCAGCAGGAGAGACCAGACTCCCCTGAACCCAGCTGTGTTTCCATGAAGAGTGACCGGTCTATGGGTCGACCTATTAACTTCAAAGATGGACACAAATCTGCTGAGCAAAGGTGAGAGAGAGTTTGTTGTTATCCATATCTCCTGAGAAGAGTTATGAAGTCATGAGATAGAATTGGTCCGGCCCTTCATACTCTGTTGATTTAGTTTCCTCTTTCAAAACATCACATCCAATAATCAGAACTGTCTTTCCTGATAACGATGTATCTTGAAAACACACAATATATTTCACACACTACTTCAAGAGAGTTCTTGAAATCTTCACGTGTTTCCCAAAGGACTTCATGACGACAAATTTTCAAAATGTACGAGGAATCCAGGTTCAAGGAATCATCAATTTTCTGAGCTCAAAGCAGAACAAGTCGATTGAAGAAACCTTAATTTTAAAACACACATAGTTTATAGCCTCCAACAGTTCACTTCATCTTGTCGCCTGTAGATTCTGAATGTATATTCTATATATTATTTGTAAAGCTGCCATTTCAGTAGAACTGTGAATGACAGGCTGCCTTGTGGATGTAGGCTGGTGTGTGATATCGACCCGGCTGACCATTATAATTTCACCAGTTGAGGGAAAATATTTACTGAATTTTCAGGCTCATAAACCACACTGTGTTGTTGGCCAGTTGCCTGGAATTTGCTTATAACAGTGCAAAATAGCTGACTGCATAATGTATAGGGTATTAATGTAGACTAAAGCATACACTGAAATTTGGTGTATCCTAATAATAAATACATTGGTGAAAGAGAGGTAGAGGTAGCTTTCTTTCTTTAT
The DNA here is from genome assembly GCF_046629955.1 of Centroberyx affinis. Lineage (NCBI taxonomy): Eukaryota > Metazoa > Chordata > Actinopteri > Beryciformes > Berycidae > Centroberyx > Centroberyx affinis. Next base: position 6,467 of record NW_027283363.1, on the reverse strand, counting down.
TTCTTCATTTTGACAGTAAGGTTGGGGAAAAAAGGAAATGCCTCTAATGGTTTTGATGTTGTGGAGCGCAGACTTTTGGTTTGACAGTCTGTCTGCTGTAAATCTCACGACTCGTGCCTGGTTGTCGTGAATGAATAAGGCATTGCTTGTACTACTTGAGTTGTGAGTATATTCGGGAAAACCTCGTGAAATTAACAAATGTCTTGAAAAATGAAAAACTCCAAGATATATTTAGTGCCACAACATGCTTTGGGAAAGCCACCTCAGAGAAACATTTACAGTGGAGTTCACCTTGTGTTTCTGTCAGGATTCATCATGACAGAACACAACAACTTTAACAACCTGTGTGTGTGTGTGTGTGTGTGTGTGTGTGTGTGTGTGTGTGTGTGTGTGTGTGTGTATATATGACTTAAGTCACTTTCAGGGACACACACCAGACTTAAGACCAGTTGATTGGGGACGGCTTGTACAATTGGGTCAGTGGTTAATGTAAGGGAAGTCGGCAAGTCAGATCCGTAACTTCGGGATAAGGATTGATTCGCACCTGGATTTATGTTTGTCCCACAGTGTGTTGAGGATTTAGTGCTTTAGCCAAGGGTAGATCTGCCTTAGAGGGCCCTGATCAGCTTTGCATGGTTGTGGGTTCCTCTGCCTAGTGGGTCTGCCTGAGGCTGAAGTACTTTATTCTTGTTCCCCAGTTTGAATTGATTTTAAAATTTTAGTCTTGACTTTTAAGGCCCTGCATGATATGGCACCAAGCTACCTGGCTGAGCTTTTAACTCAGTAGTCACCAGCCCGCAGCTTGAGATCCTCTGATAAGGCCCTGCTAGTTATTCCCCGGTCTAGACTAAAGACCAAGGGTGACAGGGCTTTTGCTGTTAGGGCTCCAATCCTTTGGAATAGTTTACCTGAGGAACTTAGGCTAGAAAATTCACTGCCCTCTTTTAAATCCTCTCTCAAGACTTACTTTTACCGTATGGCCTTTTCTTAATTTCTCTTAATTGTTTTATCTGTACTTGCTTTTATCTGTTTCTTTTATGTGTTACTTTTTTATCCACAATGTCATCTTTATTTTTAACTGTTTTATTTGTTACTTTATTTTATTTTGTTGATTGCGATTTAATTCTTGCTTTCTTTTATTTGTGAAGCACTTTGTAACGGTAGTTTTGAGAGGTGCTATATAAATAAAGTTATTATTATTATTATTATTATTATTATTAGTAGGTTAGAGTGCAAGACTCACTACTTCCGTGATGGTTTGTGTCCTGTTGACGTGTTGGTCTACGCCGGGAGCTGTGTCACGCTGACGGTTTCGTATGACGGCTGCGGGTGGCTCCGGAAGGCCCGCCACCCCCCAGGGAGGGTCGAATACGCCTCTTTGACGCCCTGTGGGGAGTTCTCCTGGGATGTGTCAGAGGAGTCCGAGGTGGCTAATGTTGTTGAGAAAGAGGTTTCTTTTCTCAAAGCTGAAGGCTACACCCTCACCGACTGCATCACCCCTTGCCACAGGGAGGGGAAATCAACAAGATACGGAAGCGGCTGTTCCATGGCTCCTCTCCGGTAAAAAGCATCTTCTTCATGGGCCTTAAAAGATCAGTGGTGCCTAAGGCGGGGGCCAGAAGAAAGGTCGGAAAGCTGGATGCTTCAGTACAGGCAGGTATTCGCCTCCCGTTCCAGAGCCATGCTTGTGGCTTGTGTGGTGCCTGTTTGAATACGGCAAGGGAAGCGTCCAAACATCTTAAAGCGAAGCATCGAGTCAAGGTGGTTTCCTTTGTCTGCAAGACTTGCTCTCAGATGGGGCCCGATTTGAGATCGATGGCCTGTCACGCACCCAAGTGTGGTAACAAGAGACTGGGGGTGCAGACTAAATGGGTTCATAAATGCCTTATGTGTCCAAGGAACTTCTCCTCCAAACAAGGCTTGTCGGTACACATGAAGAGGAAACATACTGGCAATTATGTGTTAGCTAAACAGCTTGAGGCCTCCAATGCGGTCCGTCCGCGTAAAGGCTTATGGGACCCTCTGCAGTAAGCATATTGCAGAATCTCATACAGTCTATGGGTGGTACCTCAGGTTTCTATGCGCATGCTGCAACACGACTCCCAGTTTACTCTATTGCCCAACTCCGCAAGCTTAACAAGCAGACCAACAAGGCCAACAAAAAGCGAGAGTCTTGGGAGCAAGTTCTGTCGTCCCTCAGAACGTTGCCAGCTTATAGTAGTCCTCCAGAGCTGGCAAAAGACTGGGTGTTAAAGAAAGTCACTGAAAACTTGACCAAGGAGGGGGCACGAGGTCTTTTTCGCCTCTGAATTTGAAGATCAAGTTGATCAACAGGTTCATTACGAAGGTGCTAAGTTCATTGCGTCCACCAGCGGTTGCCAGATCCAGACTTCATAAGGGTACTCTTAAGCGACGGGGGCCTAGGAGCAAGAAGAAAGTTCGAGGTCCTTAAAAAGAATAGGACCACTCTCATTCCTAAGTCTAACGATCCCAAAGTGTTACTGGATGTCTCGCAGTGGCGACCCATTACTATCGGCCCGGTGCTGCAACGGATTCTTTCGGGAGTCGTCAATAAGAGGTTGGAGCGTGCTAGTGCAATTCACCCCAGGCAACGGGGGTTTATTTCTGCCCCAGGTTGTGCCGAAAACTTGATGATATTGGAAGGGCTCATTAAGTTGAGCAAGAGGGAGAGAAGGCCTTTTAGGTGGTCTTCATTGACTTTGCAAAGGCGTCTGACTCCGTTTCTCATGCACACCTGGTGGAAGTCCTACACCAAAGAGGTGTCGATAAACTAATGATAGACTTTGTAAAGTCTTCCTATGAGGGTTGTACTACAACCATTAAAGGGAAAGGCCGATGGTCGGAGGTGATTAACCTTAAGGTAGGGGTTAAGCAGGGTGATCCATTGTCACCTCTGCTTTTCAACCTGGCCATTGATCCGTTATCGTGCAAGCTCGAGGAAATCGGCGAGGGCTTTGTGAGTGACCAAACTGTGATTGCGACCCTGGCATTCGCAGACGATATCGCCCTGTTGAGCTCCTCTCGGGAAGGTATGGCGCGAAACCTCGAGGTGCTGGAAACGTTCTGCGAGCTGACCGGTCTTGACTTAAACATCAAGAAATGCCATGGCCTCTTTATCAATAAAGCGGAAGCTGGGTATAAAATCAATGACTGCCCTGCGTGGCAGTTGAGAAAGGTGGCCCTCCACATGATTGGGCCAAGTGAGGCTGAGAAATATTTGGGTGTGGAAGTAAACCCCTGGAAAGGGATTCTTAAACCAAATATTGGTGGTATGGTTTCTAAGATGGTGGCCAACCTCTCTAAAACGCCTCTCAAAGCACAACCTGGCTGCTTACAATCAGACATTTAGTGTGCTCAGTACCAGTCAGAGGTCAAATCTGTTCTCTATATTTAGCCTGAAGCCAACCGGTTTTATATTCTAACCTATCCTCCTGTATTTCTGGTAAACCTGCTTCAAATCAAACATGTTGTACATCAAATTAAAGCTTAGATTATCTTCTTTCCAACAAGTATTGGCTTTCCAACCTAGCACAACCTGGCTGCTTATAATCAGACATTTAGTGTGGTCAATACCACATTAAGTTTGTATTAAGTTGTTTTAAAATCTTGTATTGGGGACGTGCCAGATAAGACTCTGCGCTCACAGACGTCACCCGAGTTTCATCGGAAGCTGTACGAGCGTTGGCTGAAGACGCAGAAGAAACTGCGCGTGCAGCATGTTCTCTGAGTTTTTTTTTTTTTTTTTACAATATTTAATGACATTTTTACCAAGTAACATGCTATGTACATGATTCAAAGTTGTCAATTATAGTCTTCTTAACTAACAAAATCTTTAAATTTTTTCTTGACAGCACACTTCTGCCGACGTCTCCCCACAGAAAAGCGGATCAGCACCTGGATCACAAAGCAGGGCTGGAAGAGCAACATCCCCATCACTGCCCGTATCATCAAAGAGTGGAAGCCCTCAGGATCTGTGGACACGGTTATGGACTCTAAACAGATCCAGCACCTCACCAGCTCACAGAAGTGGAGAAGTCTTCTTGTGACTGACATTGAAGGGAAGGGCAAGGGCGTCATTGCGACTCAGAGATTTCAGGCTGGTGAGGTGGTCTGTGACTACCATGGGCGGGTCGCCACAGCCACAGAGGGCCAGAAAACACACCTGAGCACCAGTGAGGAGGAGACTGGATATATTTTTTTCTACACAATCAACAAAGGGCAGCACATTTGACTTCCTGTGAGTGCCACCCTGAAAAGACTTTTGGGCGGTTGATCAACCACTCAAGGAAAAGATTCAACCCAAGGCCCAGGCTTTATACTGTGGACACAGATGGGGAGGAAAAGGACGTCATTCTTCTCCTTGCAAACAGAAACATTGATGTAAACGAAGAACAAGTGTGACAGAGCCTGCCTGGCCTCTTAACGAGCGGTGCCATCATGTCTGGTGGCCAATTAAAGAGCAGTAAGAAGCCCTACACCCCACGCAGCTTTTCCTTCTGTTTCATTTAGATACAGCGCACTCTGAAAGTAAGTTGTGTTTCTCTTTTCCTTCCTTTCTTTGCCTGGAAATTGTATTTTAGACATGAATGTGTGAGTGCAGGTAGTGCAGTTAAGCAGTATAGTGGACTTTAAATGATGTTTAAAGGTCATGCGCTGATCACATGAAGTCTCACCCTGTGCACTCCTCCATATTTATAGTAATATAAATGTAATAATATATATAGAATATATAGATATGTGTGCGTGTGTATAATTAAAGTGAAGTGCATTTACTTGTTTTATTGCCCATATTTGATATATTTATTGATATTTTGTCAGCCACTGCAATATTTACTGAAGCTTATAACCTGTGTTTTTGAATCAACTAAAAATGTTTTTCTTTGTTTTTTTCCTTCAAACATGACTCTGTCAAAGAGTATTAACTGCTGCCCTGTGTGCTTCAAGGTGTATTCGGCGATGTCTAATCACCTTTGCAACTCTCACAGGGTAGCGAATACGAAGGAGGAGGCTCCTACTTAACCTGGCAACAAAGAGGGTTAACGTCAGGGATGCGGCCTGTCCAGTCTTGGGATGTACGTACAAAAGCACGAGACTGGACAGGCATCTGGTAGAGAGCCACCCGGAGCTGAGCCTGGCCGAGGCGGAGAACCACATGGACGCGGTCAGGAAGGAAAGAACTATTACCCTCCTGGCAGCTCTGAGGGCGACAAATCCGTCCCCGTCCATGGTAACCACCCTAGACCTGGAGGGAGAAGAGGAGGGGGATGAGGTGCACATGGGTGGGGAACCACCGGAGAGCCCATGGCTCTTCCTCTGACTTTCAAGTAATTCAGGTGTTGTCAAAGTTGAAAGCACAAACTGCTACTGGTCTCGACAAGATCACTCAAAATCGCCTGTTGCTGTGGGACCCTGAAGGTGAAGTATTAGCTAACCTATTCACAGCCATCATGTTGTCAGGGAAGGTGCCCTGACAACACGCTTAAGAAGAACAGAACTACCCTGATCCCCAAAACTCAGACCCAGAGCTGCTGAAAGATATCACCCAATGGCGCCCTATTACTATAGGGCCAGTAATCCAAAGACTGTTTTCAGGTGTGATCAACAACAGGCTGGCAAAGGCTTGCCAGATTCACCCTAGGCAGAGGGGCTTCATTGCAGCCCCCGGATGTGCTGAAAATCTTATGCTCCTTGAAGGGCTTGTTGGTATGAGCAATAAAAAGAACTGAAACCGTTAGCAGTAGTTTTCATTGATTTTGCGAAGGCATTTGATTCTGTTTCCCACAGGCACATAGTGGCGATCCTGCAGCAGAGGGGTGTTGACCACATGATCATTTGATTTAATTTCTCTGACTCTCACAGGTTGTTCTATGACCATCAGCACTTTGGGCAAGTTCTCCAAAGAAATCGAATTCAAAGTCGGGGTTAAGCAAGGGAATCCTCTCTCCCCGCTCCTGTTTAACCTGTCCATCGACCTACTCTTGTGCAAGCTTGAAGAAGTGGGCTTTGGGTTTGATCTAAAAGGCAAGAAGGTCACCTCACTGGCCTTTGCAGATGACATTGTGTTGCTCAATGACTCATGGGATGGCATGAACTGCAACTTACAGATATTAGATACCTTCTGTGACCTTACTGGTCTCACATTAAACATCACGAAGTGTCACAGCTTTTTCATCGATAAAGTCGGAAGAAGCTTCAAGGTCAACGACTCAAGGTCAAGTCCTTAGCAGGGTATTGTCAAACCCAACATCTTGTTGTTGGTGGAGAGGATGACTGATAGGCTCTCTAAAGCTCCTCTTAAGCCTAGTCAGAGATTCAAGCTGTTACGTACATATGTGTTGCCCAGGGTGGTCTATTTGGCAGACAACAGCATGGTAGGTCAGGCTAAACTTGCAGTGTGCGACAGGAAAATAAGGGTGGCCATCAAAAAGTGGCTTCACCTTAGTTAG